>NW_028188991.1:42500-50000 GCF_054131305.1 Coturnix japonica
AAGAAAACCAACAAAAACAGGGTTAGAGCGCAAGAAAACCAATAAAAGCAGGGTTAGAGCGGAAGAAAACCAAGAAAAACAGGGTTACAGCCAAAAAAAACCAAGAAAAACAGGGTTAGAACGGAAGAAAACCAAGAAAAGCAGGGTTAGAACAGAAGAAAACCAACAAAAACAGGGTTAGAGCGGAAGAAAACCAATAAAAGCAGGATTAGAGCGGAAGAAAACCAAGAAAAACAGGGTTAGAGCCGAAATAAACCAAGAAAAACAAGGTAAGAGACGAAAACAACTAAGAAAAACCGGGTTAGAACGGAAGAAAACAAAGAAAAACAGGGTTAGAGCAGAAGAAAACCAAGAAAAGCCGGGTTAGAACGGAAGAAAACCAAGAAAAACAGGGTTAGAGCCGAAAAAAAAACAAGAAAAGCCGAGTTAGAACGGAAGAAAACCAAGAAAAACAGGGTTAGAGCCAAAAAAAACCAAGAAAAGCCGGGTTAGAATGGAAGTAAACCAAGAAAAACGGGGTTAGAACCAAAGAAAACCAAGAAAAACAGGGTTAGAGCGGAAGGAAACCAAGAAAAACAGGGTTAGAGTCAGAGAAAACCAAGAAAAACAGAGTTAGAGCGAAAGAAAACCAAGAAAAACAGGGTTAGAGCCGAAAAAAACCAAGAAAAACAGGGTTAGAGCCGAAAAAAACCAAGAAAAGCAGGGTTAGAGCGGAAGTAAACCAAGAAAATCAGGGTTAGAGCCGAAAAAAACCAAGAAAAAAAACCCTAACCCTCACCCTAACCCTAACCCTAACCCTAACCCTAACCCTAACCCTAACCCTAACCCTAACCCTAACCCTAACCCTAACCCTAACCCTAACCCTAACCCAAACCCTAACCCTAACCCTAAACCTAACCCTACCCTAACCCTAACCCTAACCCTAACCCTAACTTTAACCCTAACCCTAACCCTAATACCTACTCTAGCCCTAACCCTAACCCTAACCCTAACCCTACCCTAACCCTAACCCTAACCCTAACCCTAACCCTAACCCTAACCCTAACCCTACCCTAACCCTAAACCTAACCCTAACCCTAGCCCTAACCCTAACCCTAAACCTAACCATAACCCTAACCCTAACCCTACCCCTAACCCTAACCCTAACCCTAACCCTAACATTAACCCTAACCCTAACCCTAACCCTAACCTTACTCTAGCCCTAACCCTAACCCTAACCCTAACCCTAACCCTAACCCTAACCCTAACCCTAACCCTAACCCTAACGCTAACCCTAACCCTAACCCTAACCCTAACCCTACTCTAGCCCCAACCCTAACCCTAACCCTAACCCTAGCCCTAACCCCAACCCTAACCCTAACCCTAACCCTAACCCTAACCCTAACCCTAACCCTAACCCTAGCCCTAAACCTAACCCTAACCCTAACCCTAACCCTAACCCTAACCCTAACCCTAACTCTACCCCTAACCCTAACACTAACCCTAACCCTAACCCTAACCATAACCCTAACCCTAACCCTAACCCTAATCTTAACCCTAACCCAAACCCTAACACTAAACCTAAACCTACTCTAACCCTAACCCTAACCCTAACCCTAACCCTAACCCTAACCCTAACCCTAACCCTAACCCTAACACTAACCCTAACCCTAACCCTAGCCCTAACCCTAACCCTAACCCTAACCCTAACCCTAATTCTACCCCTAAACCTAACCCTAACCGTAACCCTAACCCTAACCCTAACCCTAACCCTAACCCTAACCCTAACCCTAACCCTAACCCTAACCTAACCCTAACCAATAAAACCAAGAAAAACAAGGTTATAGCCGAAAAAAAACCAAGAAAAACAGGGTTAGAGCGGAAGAAAACCAAGAAAAACAGGGTTAGAGCCGAAAACAATCAAGAAAAGCAGGTTTAGAGACGAAAAAAACCAAGAAAAACAGGGATAGAGCGGAAGAAAACCAGTAAAAGCAGGGTTAGAGCGGAAGAAAACCAAGAAAAACAGGGTTAGAGCCGAAAATCCAAGAAAAACATGGTTAGAGCCGAAAAAACCAAAAAAGCCGGGTCAGAACAAAAGAAAACCAAGAAAAACAGGGTTAGAGCCGAAAAAAAACAAAGAAAAGACGGGTTAGAACAGAAGAAAAACAAGAAAAACAGGGTTAGAGCCGAAGAAAACCAAGAAAAACAGGGTTAGAGCCGAAAAAACCAAGAAAAACAGGGTTAGAGCCAAAAGAAACCAAGAAAAACGGGGTTAGAGCCGAAAAAAAAACAAGAAAAGCCGGGTTAGAACGGAAGAAAACCAAGAAAAACTGGGTTAGAGCCGAAGAAAAGCAAGAAAAACATGGTTAGAGCAGAATAAAACCAAGAAAAACAGGGTTAGAGCCGAAAAAAACCAAGAAAAACAGGGTTAGAGCTGAAAAAAAACAAGAAAAACAGGGTTAGAGCGGAAGAAAACCAAGAAAAACAGGGTTAGAGCGGAATAAAACCAAGATAAACAGGGTTAGAGCAAAAGAAAACCAAGATAAACAGGGTTAGAGCCGAAGAAAACCAAGAAAAACAGGGTTAGAGCAGAAGAAAATTAAGAAAAACAGTGTTAGAGCCAGAGAAAACCAAGTAAAGCAGTGTTAGAGCCGAAAAAAACCAAGAAAAACAGGGTTAGAGCCGAAAAAAAACAAGAAAAAAGGGGTTAGAACGGAAGAAAACCAAGAAAAACAGGGTTAGAGCGGAAGAAAACCAAGAAAAGCTGTTTTAGAAAGGAAGAAAACCAAGAAAATGGGGGTTAGAGCCGAAGAAAACCAAGAAAAGCAAGGTTAGAGCGGAAGAAAACCAAGAAAAACAGGGTTACAGCCGAAAAAAACTAAGAAAAACAGGGTTAGAGCCGAAGAAAACCTAGAAAAACAGAGTTAGAGTCGAAAAAGCCAATAAAAACAGGGTTAGAACGGAAGAAAACCAAGAAAAGCAGGGTTAGAACGGAAGAAAACCAACAAAAATAGGGTTAGAGCGCAAGAAAACCAATAAAAGCAGGGTTAGAGCGGAAGAAAACCAAGAAAAACAGGGTTAGAGCCAAAAAAAACCAACAAAAACAGGGTTAGAGCGGAAGAAAACCAATAAAAGCAGGATTAGAGCGGAAGAAAACCAAGAAAAACAGGGTTAGAGCCGAAAAAAACCAAGAAAAACAAGGTTAGAGACGAAAACAACTAAGAAAAGCCGGGTTAGAACGGAAGAAAACAAAGAAAAACAGGGTTAGAGAGGAAGAAAATCAAGAAAAGCCGGGTTACAACGGAAGAAAACCAAGAAAAACAGGGTTAGAGCAGAAGAAAACCAAGAAAAGCCGGGTTAGACCGGAAGAAAACCAAGAAAAACAGATTTAGAGCCGAAAAAAACCAAGAAAAGCCGGGTTAGAACGGAAGAAAACCAAGAAAAACAGGGTTAGAGCCAAAAAAAAACAAGAAAACCCGGGTTAGAACGGAAGTAAACCAAGAAAAAAGGGGTTAGAGCCGAAGAAAACTAGAAAAACAGGGTTAGAACGGAAGGAAACCAAGAAAAACAGGGTTAGAGCGGAAGAAAACCAAGAAAAACAGGGTTAGAGCCGAAAAAAAAACAAGAAAAACAGGGTTAGAGCCGAAAAAAACCAAGAAAAGCCGGGTTAGAGCGGAAGAAAACCAAGAAAAACAGGGTTAGAGGGGAAGAAATCCAAGAAAAACAGGGTTAGAGCCAAAAAAAAACAAGAAAAAAAACCCTAACCCTAACCCTAACCCTAACCCTAACCGTAACCCTAACCCTAACCCTAACCCTAACCTAACCCTAACCACTAAAACCAAGAAAAACAAGGTTATAGCCGAAAAAAAAACAAGAAAAACAGGGTTAGAGCGGAAGAAAACCAAGAAAACCAGGGTTAGAGCCGAAAACAATCAAGAAAAGCAGGTTTAGAGACGAAAAAAAACCAAGAAAAACAGGGATAGAGCGGAAGAAAACCAGTAAAAGCAGGGTTAGAGCGGAAGAAAACCAAGAAAAACAGGGTTAGAGCCGAAAATCCAAGAAAAACATGGTTAGAGCCGAAAAAACCAAAAAAGCCGGGTCAGAACAAAAGAAAACCAAGAAAAACAGGGTTAGAGCCGAAAAAAACCAAGAAAAGACGGGTTAGAACAGAAGAAAAACAAGAAAAACAGGGTTAGAGCGGAAGAAAACCAAGAAAAGCTGTTTTAGAAAGGAGGAAAACCAAGAAAATGGGGGTTAGAGCCGAAGAAAACCAAGAAAAGCAAGGTTAGAGCGGAAGAAACCCAAGAAAAACAGGGTTACAGCCGAAAAAAACTAAGAAAAACAGGGTTAGAGCCGAAGAAAACCTAGAAAAACAGAGTTAGAGCCGAAAAAAACCAAGAAAAACAGGGTTAGAACGGAAGAAAACCAAGAAAAGCAGGGTTAGAACGGAAGAAAACCAACAAAAACAGGGTTAGAGCGCAAGAAAACCAATAAAAGCAGGGTTAGAGCGGAAGAAAACCAAGAAAAACAGGGTTAGAGCCAAAAAAAACCAAGAAAAACAGGGTTAGAACGGAAGAAAACCAAGAAAAGCAGGGTTAGAACGGAAGAAAACCAACAAAAACAGGGTTAGAGCGGAAGAAAACCAATAAAAGCAGGATTAGAGCGGAAGAAAACCAAGAAAAACAGGGTTAGAGCCGAAAAAAACCAAGAAAAACAAGGTTAGAGACGAAAACAACTAAGAAAAGCCGGGTTAGAACGGAAGAAAACAAACAAAAACAGGGTTAGAGAGGAAGAAAATCAAGAAAAGCCGGGTTAGAACGGAAGAAAACCAAGAAAAACAGGGTTAGAGCAGAAGAAAACCAAGAAAAGCCGGGTTAGACCGGAAGAAAACCAAGAAAAACAGATTTAGAGCCGAAAAAAACCAAGAAAAGCCGGGTTAGAACGGAAGAAAACCAAGAAAAACAGGGTTAGAGCCAAAAAAAAACAAGAAAACCCGGGTTAGAACGGAAGTAAACCAAGAAAAAAGGGGTTAGAGCCGAAGAAAACTAGAAAAACAGGGTTAGAACGGAAGGAAACCAAGAAAAACAGGGTTAGAGCGGAAGAAAACCAAGAAAAACAGGGTTAGAGCCGAAAAAAAAACAAGAAAAACAGGGTTAGAGCCGAAAAAAACCAAGAAAAGCCGGGTTAGAGCGGAAGAAAACCAAGAAAAACAGGGTTAGAGGGGAAGAAATCCAAGAAAAACAGGGTTAGAGCCAAAAAAAAACAAGAAAAAAAACCCTAACCCTAACCCTAACCCTAACCCTAACCCTAACCGTAACCCTAACCCTAACCCTAACCCTAACCTAACCCTAACCACTAAAACCAAGAAAAACAAGGTTATAGCCGAAAAAAAAACAAGAAAAACAGGGTTAGAGCGGAAGAAAACCAAGAAAAACAGGGTTAGAGCCGAAAACAATCAAGAAAAGCAGGTTTAGAGACGAAAAAAACCAAGAAAAACAGGGATAGAGCGGAAGAAAACCAGTAAAAGCAGGGTTAGAGCGGAAGAAAACCAAGAAAAACAGGGTTAGAGCCGAAAATCCAAGAAAAACATGGTTAGAGCCGAAAAAACCAAAAAAGCCGGGTCAGAACAAAAGAAAACCAAGAAAAACAGGGTTAGAGCCGAAAAAAACCAAGAAAAGACGGGTTAGAACAGAAGAAAAACAAGAAAAACAGGGTTAGAGCCGAAGAAAACCAAGAAAAACAGGGTTAGAGCCGAAAAAAACCAAGAAAAACAGCGTTAGAGCCAAAAGAAACCAAGAAAAACGGGGTTAGAGCCGAAAAAAAACAAGAAAAGCTGGGTTAGAACGGAAGAAAACCAAGAAAAACGGGGTTAGAGCCGAAGAAAAGCAAGAAAAACATGGTTAGAGCAGAAGAAAACCAAGAAAAACAGGGTTAGAGCCGAAAAAAACCAAGAAAAACAGGGTTAGAGCCGAAAAAAACCAAGAAAAACAGGGTTAGAGCAGAAGAAAACCAAGAAAAACAGGGTTAGAGCGGAATAAAACCAAGATAAACAGGGTTAGAGCGGAAGAAAACCAAGATAAACAGGGTTAGAGCCGAAGAAAACCAAGAAAAACAGGGTTAGAGCAGAAGAAAACCAAGAAAAACAGGGTTAGAGCCAGAGAAAACCAAGTAAAGCAGTGTTAGAGCCGAAAAAAACCAAGAAAAACAGGGTTAGAGCCGAAAAAAACCAAGAAAAGCCGGGTTAGAACGGAAGAAAACCAAGAAAAACAGGGTTAGAGCGGAAGAAAACCAAGAAAAGCTGTTTTAGAAAGGAAGAAAACCAAGAAAATGGGGGTTAGAGCCGAAGAAAACCAAGAAAAGCAAGGTTAGAGCGGAAGAAAACCAAGAAAAACAGGGTTACAGCCGAAAAAAACTAAGAAAAACAGGGTTAGAGCCGAAGAAAACCTAGAAAAACAGAGTTAGAGCCGAAAAAAACCAAGAAAAACAGGGTTAGAACGGAAGAAAACCAAGAAAAGCAGGGTTAGAACGGAAGAAAACCAACAAAAACAGGGTTAGAGCGCAAGAAAACCAATAAAAGCAGGGTTAGAGCGGAAGAAAACCAAGAAAAACAGGGTTAGAGCCAAAAAAAACCAAGAAAAAAAGGGTTAGAACGGAAGAAAACCAAGAAAAGCAGGGTTAGAACGGAAGAAAACCAACAAAAACAGGGTTAGAGCGGAAGAAAACCAATAAAAGCAGGATTAGAGCGGAAGAAAACCAAGAAAAACAGGGTTAGAGCCGAAAAAAACCAAGAAAAACAAGGTTAGAGACGAAAACAATTAAGAAAAGCCGGGTTAGAACGGAAGAAAACAAACAAAAACAGGGTTAGAGAGGAAGAAAATCAAGAAAAGCCGGGTTAGAACGGAAGAAAACCAAGAAAAACAGGGTTAGAGCAGAAGAAAACCAAGAAAAGCCGGGTTAGAGCGGAAGAAAACCAAGAAAAACAGGGTTAGAGCCGAAAAAAACCAAGAAAAGCCGGGTTAGAACGGAAGAAAACCAAAAAAGCCGGGTCAGAACAAAAGAAAACCAAGAAAAACAGGGTTAGAGCCGAAAAAAACCAAGAAAAGACGGGTTAGAACAGAAGAAAAACAAGAAAAACAGGGTTAGAGCCGAAGAAAACCAAGAAAAACAGGGTTAGAGCCGAAAAAAACCAAGAAAAACAGCGTTAGAGCCAAAAGAAACCAAGAAAAACGGGGTTAGAGCCGAAAAAAAACAAGAAAAGCTGGGTTAGAACGGAAGAAAACCAAGAAAAACGGGGTTAGAGCCGAAGAAAAGCAAGAAAAACATGGTTAGAGCAGAAGAAAACCAAGAAAAACAGGGTTAGAGCCGAAAAAAACCAAGAAAAACAGGGTTAGAGCCGAAAAAAACCAAGAAAAACAGGGTTAGAGCAGAAGAAAACCAAGAAAAACAGGGTTAGAGCGGAATAAAACCAAGATAAACAGGGTTAGAGCGGAAGAAAACCAAGATAAACAGGGTTAGAGCCGA
>NW_028188991.1:55000-82500 GCF_054131305.1 Coturnix japonica
AAAAACAGGGTTAGAGCCGAAATAAACCAAGAAAAACAAGGTTAGAGACGAAAAGAACTAAGAAAAGCAGGGTTAGAACGGAAGAAAACCAAGAAAAACAGGGTTAGAGCGGAAGAAAAGCAAGAAAAGCCGGGTTAGAGCGGAAGAAAACCAAGAAAAACAGGGTTAGAGCGGAAGAAAACCAATAAAAGCAGGTTAGAGCGGAAGAAAACCAACAAAAATAGGGTTAGAGCCGAAAAAAACCAAGAAAAACAGGGTTAGAGCCGAAAAAAACCAAGAAAAACAAGGTTAGAGACGAAAAGAACTAAGAAAAGCCGGGTTAGAACGGAAGAAAACCAAGAAAAACAGGGTTAGAGCGGAAGAAAATCAAGAAAAGCCGGGTTAGAACAGAAGAAAACCAAGAAAAACAGGGTTAGAGCAGAAGAAAACCATGAAAAGCCGGGTTAGAACAGAAGAAAACCAAGAAAAACAGGGTTAGAGCCGAAAAAAAACAAGAAATCCGAGTTAG
Organism: Coturnix japonica; assembly: GCF_054131305.1. Taxonomy (NCBI): domain Eukaryota; kingdom Metazoa; phylum Chordata; class Aves; order Galliformes; family Phasianidae; genus Coturnix; species Coturnix japonica. The sequence goes on from NW_028188991.1 coordinate 55,509, forward strand.
AACGGAAGAAAACCAAGAAAAACAGGGTTAGATCCAAAAAAAACCAAGAAAAGCCGGGTTAGAACAGAAGTAAACCAAGAAAAACGGGGTTAGAACCGAAGAAAACCAAGAAAAACAGGGTTAGGACTATAGAAAAGCAAGAAAAGCCGGGTTAGAGCGGAAGAAAACCAAGAAAAGCAGGGTTAGAGCAGAAGAAAACCAAGAAAAGACGGGTTAGAACGGAAGAAAACCAAGAAAAACTGGGTTAGACCGGACGAAAACCAAGAAAAACACGGTTAGAAAGGGAGAAAACCAAGAAAAGCCGGGTTAGAACGGAAGAAAACCAAGAAAAACAGGGTTACACCGGAAGAAAACCAAGAAAAGCAGGGTTAGAGCGGAAGAAAACCAAGAAAAGCCGGGTTAGAACGGAAGAAAACCAAGAAAAACGGGGTTAGAGCCAGAAAAAACCAAGAAAACCACAGTTAGAGCCGAAATAAAACAAGAAAACCAGGGTTAGATCGGAAAAAAACCAAGAAAAACGGGATTAGACAGGAAGAAAACCAAGAAAAGCCGAGTTAGAACGGAAGAAAACAAGGAAAAACAGGGTTCGAGCGGAAGAAAACCCAGAAAAGCCGGGTTAGAACGGAAGAAAACCAAGAAAAACAGGGTTAGAGCCGAAAAAATCCAAGAAAAACAGGGTTAGAGCGGAAGAAAACCAAGAAAAACAGGGCTAGATCCGGAGAAAACCAGGGAAAGCAGGGTTAGAGCGGAAGAAAACCAAGAAAAGCAGGGTTAGAGCTGAAAAAAAACAAGAAAAGCCGGATTGGAACGGAAGAAAACCAAGAAAAACATGGTTAGAGCCGAAAAAAACCAAGAAAAACAGGGTTAGAGCGGAAGAAAACCAAGAAAAACAGGGCTAGATCCGGAGAAAACCAAGGAAAGCAAAGTTAGAGCGGAAGAAAACCAAGAAAAACAGGGTTAGAGTCGAAAAAAAACAAGAAAAACAGGGCTAGAGCCGAAAAAAAACAAGAAAAACAGGGTTAGATCAGAAGAAAACCAAGAAAAGCAGGGTTAGAGCGGAAGAAAACCAAGAAAAACAGGGTTAGAACAGAAGAAAACCAAGAAAAACAGGGTTAGAGCCGAAAAAAACCAAGAAAAACAGGGTTAGAGCCGGAAAACACCAAGAAAAACAGGGTTAGAGCCGAAAAAAACCAAGAAAAGCTGGGTTAGAACAGAAGAAAACCAAGAAAAACAGGGTTAGACCGGAAGAAAACCAAGAAAAGCAGGGTTAGAGCCGAAGAAAACCAAGAAAAACAGGGTTAGAGCCGAAAAAAACAAAGAAAAACAGGGTTAGAGCGGAAGAAAACCAAGAAAAACAGGATTAGGACTATAGAAAAGCAAGAAAAGCCGGGTAAGTACGGAAGAAAACCAAGAAAAACAGGGTTAGAGCAGAAGAAAACTAAGAAAAGATGGGTTAGAACGGAAGAAAACCAAGAAAAACTGGGTTAGACCGGAAGAAAACCAAGAAAAACAGGATTAGAAAGGGAGAAAACCAAGAAAAGCCGGGTTAGAACGGAAGAAAACCAAGAAAAACAGGGTTACACCGGAAGAAAACCAAGAAAAGCAGGGTTAGAGCGGAAGAAAACCAAGAAAAGCCGGGTTAGAACGGAAGAAAACCAAGAAAAACGGGGTTAGAGCCGAAGAAAACCAAGAAAAACGGGGTTAGAGCCGAAGAAAACCAAGAAAAACAGGGTTAGAGCCGAAGAAAACCAAGAAAAACAGGGTTAGAGCCAGAAAAAACCAAGAAAACCACAGTTAGAGCCGAAATAAAACAAGAAAACCAGGGTTAGATCAGAAAAAAACCAAGAAAAACAGGATTAGAAAGGAAGAAAAACAAGAAAAGCCGGGTTAGAACGGAAGAAAACCAAGAAAAGCAGGGTTAGAGCGGAAGAAAACCCAGAAAAGCCGGGTTAGAACGGAAGAAAAGCAAGAAAAACAGGGTTAGAGCCGAAAAAAAACAAGAAAAACAGGGTTAGAGCGGAAGAAAACCAAGAAAAACAGGGCTAGATCCGGAGAAAACCAAGAAAAACAGGGTTAGAGCGGAAGAAAACCAAGAAAAGCAGGGTTAGAGCCGAAAAAAACCAAGAAAAGCCGGATTGGAACGGAAGAAAACCAAGAAAAACATGGTTAGAGCCGAAAAAAACCCAGAAAAACAGGGTTAGAGCGGAAGAAAACCAAGAAAAACAGGGCTAGATCCGGAGAAAACCAACGAAAGCAGGGTTAGAGCGGAAGAAAACCAAGAAAAACCGGGTTAGAGCCGAAAAAAACCAAGAAAAAAAACCCTAACCCTCACCCTAACCCTAACCCTAACCCTAACCCTAACCCTAACCCTAACCCTAACCCTAACCCTAACCCTAACCCTAACCCTAACCCTAACCCTAACCCTAACCCTAACCCTAACCCTAACCCTACCCTAACCCTAACCCTAACCCTAACCCTAACCCTAACCCTAACCCTAACCCTAACCCTACTCTAGCCCTAAACCTAACCCTAACCCTAACCCTAACCCTAACCCTAACCCTAACCCTAACCCTAACCCTAACCCTAACCCTTACCCTAACCCTAGCCCTAACCCTAACCCTAACCCTAACCCTAACCCTACCCTAACCCTAACCCTACCCCTAACCCCAACCCTAACCCTAACCCTAACCCTAACCCTAACCTAACCCTAACCACTAAAACCAAGAAAAACAAGGTTATAGCCGAAAAAAAAACAAGAAAAACAGGGTTAGAGCAGAAGAAAACCAAGAAAAACAGGGTTAGAGCCGAAAAAAATCAAGAAAAGCAGGTTTAGAGACGAAAAAAACCAAGAAAAACAGGGTTAGAGCGGAAGAAAACCAATAAAGGCAGGGTTAGAGCGGAAGAAAACCAACAAAAACAGGGTTAGAGCCGAAAAAAACCAAGAAAAACAGGGTTAGAGCGGAAGAAAACAAAGAAAAACAAGGTTAGAGACGGAAAGAACTAAGAAAAGCCGGGTTAGAACGGAAGAAAACCAAGAAAAACAGGGTTAGAGCGGAAGAAAATCAAGAAAAGCCGGGTTAGAACGGAAGAAAACCAAGAAAAACAGGGTTAGAGCAGAAGAAAACCAAGAAAAGCCGGGTTAGAACGGAAGAAAACCAAGAAAAACAGGGTTAGAGCCGAAAAAAAACAAGAAGAGCCGAGTTAGAACGGAAGAAAACCAAGAAAAACAGGGTTAGAGCCAAAAAAAACCAAGAAAAGCCGGGTTAGAACGGAAGTAAACCAAGAAAAACGGGGTTAGAGCCGAAAAAAAAACAAGAAAAACAGTGTTAGAGCGGAAGAAAATCAAGAAAACCAGGGCTAGATCCGGAGAAAACCAAGGAAAGCAGGGTTAGAGAGGAAGAAAACCAAGAAAAGCAGGGTTAGAGCCGAAAAAAAACAAGAAAAGCCGGATTGGAACGGAAGACAAGCAAGAAAAACAGTGTTAGAGCCGAAAAAAAACAAGAAAAACAGGGTTAGAGCGGAAGAAAACCAAGAAAAACAGGGCTAGATCCGGAGAAAACGAAGGAAAGCAGGGTTAGAGCGGAAGAAAACCAAGAAAAGCAGGGTTAGAGCCGAAAAAAAACAAGAAAAGCCGGATTGGAACGGAAGAAAACCAAGAAAAACATGGTTAGAGCCGAAAAAAACCAAGAAAAACAGGGTTAGAGCGGAAGAAAACCAAGAAAAACAGGGCTAGATCCGGAGAAAACCAAGGAAAGCAGGGTTAGAGCGGAAGAAAACCAAGAAAAACATGGTTAGAGTCGGAAAAAAACAAGAAAAACAGGGTTAGAGCCGAAAAAAACCAAGAAAAACAGGGTTAGATCAGAAGAAAACCAAGAAAAGCAGGGTTAGAGCGGAAGAAAACCAAGAAAAACAGGGTTAGAACAGAAGAAAACCAAGAAAAACAGGGTTAGAGCCGAAAAAAACCAAGAAAAACAGGGTTAGAGCCGGAAAACACCAAGAAAAACAGGGTTAGAGCCGAAAAAAACAAAGAAAAGCTGGGTTAGAACGGAAGAAAACCAAGAAAAACAGGGTTAGACCGGAAGAAAACCAAGAAAAGCAGGGTTAGAGCCGAAGAAAACCAAGAAAAACAGGGTTAGAGCCGAAAAAAACAAAGAAAAACAGGGTTAGAGCGGAAGAAAACCAAGAAAAACAGGATTAGGACTATAGAAAAGCAAGAAAAGCCGGGTAAGAGCGGAAGAAAACCAAGAAAAACAGGGTTAGAGCAGAAGAAAACTAAGAAAAGACGGGTTAGAACGGAAGAAAACCAAGAAAAACTGGGTTAGACCGGAAGAAAACCAAGAAAAACAGGACTAGAAAGGGAGAAAACCAAGAAAAGCCGAGTTAGAACGGAAGAAAACCAAGAAAAACAGGGTTACACCGGAAGAAAACCAAGAAAAGCAGGGTTAGAGCGGAAGAAAACCAAGAAAAGCCGGGTTAGAACGGAAGAAAACCAAGAAAAACGGGGTTAGAGCCGAAGAAAACCAAGAAAAACGGGGTTAGAGCCGAAGAAAACCAAGAAAAACAGGGTTAGAGCCGAAGAAAACCAAGAAAAACAGGGTTAGAGCCAGAAAAAACCAAGAAAACCACAGTTAGAGCCGAAATAAAACAAGAAAACCAGGGTTAGATCAGAAAAAAACCAAGAAAAACAGGATTAGAAAGGAAGAAAAACAAGAAAAGCCGGGTTAGAACGGAAGAAAACCAAGAAAAGCAGGGTTAGAGCGGAAGAAAACCCAGAAAAGCCGGGTTAGAACGGAAGAAAAGCAAGAAAAACAGGGTTAGAGCTGAAAAAAACCAAGAAAAACGGTTAGAGCGGAAGAAAACCAAGAAAAACAGGGCTAGAACCGGAGAAAACAAAGAAAAACAGGGTTAGAGCGGAAGAAAAACAAGAAAAGCAGGGTTAGAGCCGAAAAAAACCAAGAAAAGCCGGATTGGAACGGAAGAAAACCAAGAAAAACATGGTTAAAGCCGAAAAAAACCAAGAAAAACAGGGTTAGAGCGGAAGAAAACCAAGAAAAACAGGGCTAGATCCGGAGAAAACCAACGAAAGCAGGGTTAGAGCGGAAGAAAACCAAGAAAAACCGGGTTAGAGCCGAAAAAAACCAAGAAAAACATGGTTAGAGCCGAAAAAAACCAAGAAAAAAAACCCTAACCCTCACCCTAACCCTAACCCTAACCCTAACCCTAACCCTAACCCTAACCCTAACCCTACCCTAACCCTAACCCTAACCCTAACCCTAACCCTAACCCTAACCCTAACCCTAACCCTACCCTAACCCTAACCCTACCCCTAACCCTAACCCTAACCCTAACCCTAACCCTACCCCTACCCCTTACCCTAACCCTAACCCCAACCCTAACCCTAACCCTAACCCTAACCCTTACCTAACCCTAACCACTAAAACCAAGAAAAACAAGGTTATAGCCGAAAAAAAAACAAGAAAAACAGGGTTAGAGCAGAAGAAAACCAAGAAAAACAGGGTTAGAGCCGAAAAAAATCAAGAAAAGCAGGTTTAGAGACGAAAAAAACCAAGAAAAACAGGGTTAGAGCGGAAGAAAACCAATAAAGGCAGGGTTAGAGCAGAAGAAAACCAACAAAAACAGGGTTAGAGCCGAAAAAAAACAAGAAAAACAGGGTTAGAGCCGAAAAAAACCAAGAAAAACAAGGATAGAGACGAAAGAACTAAGAAAAGACGGGTTAGAACGGAAGAAAACCAAGAAAAACAGGGTTAGAGCGGAAGAAAATCAAGAAAAGCCGGGTTAGAACGGAAGAAAACCAAGAAAAACAGGGTTAGAGCAGAAGAAAACCAAGAAAAGCCGGGTTAGAACGGAAGAAAACCAAGAAAAACAGGGTTAGAGCCGAAAAAAAACAAGAAAAGCCGAGTTAGAACGGAAGAAAACCAAGAAAAACAGGGTTAGAGCCAAAAAAAACCAAGAAAAGCCGGGTTAGAACGGAAGTAAACCAAGAAAAACGGGGTTAGAACCGAAGAAAACCAAGAAAAAAAGGGTTAGGACTATAGAAAAGCAAGAAAAGCCGGGTTAGAGCGGAAGAAAACCAAGAAAAGCAGGGTTAGAGCAGAAGAAAACCAAGAAAAGTCGGGTTAGAACGGAAGAAAACCAAGAAAAACTGGGTTAGACCGGACGAAAACCAAGAAAAACAGGGTTAGAAAGGGAGAAAACCAAGAAAAGCCGGGTTAGAACGGTAGAAAACCAAGAAAAACAGGGTTACACCGGAAGAAAATCAAGAAAAGCAGGGTTAGAGCGGAAGAAAACCAAGAAAAAAAGGGTTAGAACGGAAGAAAACCAAGAAAAACGGGGTTAGAGCCGAAGAAAACCAAGAAAAACGGGGTTAGAGCCAGAAAAAACCAAGAAAACCACAGTTAGTGCCGAAATAAAACAAGAAAACCAGGGTTAGATCGGAAAAAAACCAAGAAAAACAGGATTAGAAAGGAAGAAAACCAAGAAAAGCCGAGTTAGAACGGAAGAAATCCAAGAAAAGCAGGGTTAGAGCGGAAGAAAACCCAGAAAAGCCGGGTTAGAACGGAAGAAAAGCAAGAAAAACTGGGTTAGAGCCGAAAAAAACCAAGAAAAACAGGGTTAGAGCGGAAGAAAACCAAGAAAAACAGGGCTAGATCCAAAGAAAACCAAGGAAAGCAGGGTTAGAGCGGAAGAAAACCAAGAAAAACAGGGTTAGAGCCGAAAAAAACCAAGAAAAACAGGGTTAGATCGGAAAAAAACCAAGAAAAACAGGATTAGAAAGGAAGAAAACCAAGAAAAGCCGAGTTAGAACGGAGGAAAACCAAGAAAAGCAGGGTTAGAGCGGAAGAAAACCCAGAAAAGCCGGGTTAGAACGGAAGAAAAGCAAGAAAAACAGGGTTAGAGCCGAAAAAAACCAAGAAAAACAGGGTTAGAGCGGAAGAAAACCAAGAAAAACAGGGCTAGATCCGGAGAAAACCAAGGAAAGCAGGGTTAGAGCGGAAGAAAACCAAGAAAAGCCGGGTTAGAACAGAAGAAAACCAAGAAAAGCCGGATTGGAACGGAAGAAAACAAAGAAAAACATGGTTAGAGCCGAAAAAAACCAAGAAAAACAGGGTTAGAGCCGAAAAAAACCAAGAAAAACATGGTTAGAGCCTCAAAAAACCAAGAAAAACAGGGTTAGATCAGAAGAAAACCAAGAAAAGCAGGGTTAGAGCGAAAGAAAACCAAGAAAAACAGGGTTAGAACAGAAGAAAACCAAGAAAAACAGGGTTAGAGCCGGAAAAAAACAAGAAAAGCTGGGTTAGAAAGGAAGAAAACCAAGAAAAACAGGGTTAGACCGGAAGAAAACCAAGAAAAGCAGGGTTAGAGCCGAAAGAAACCAAGAAAAGCCGGGTTAGAACGGAAGAAAACCAAGAGAAACAGGGTTAGAGCCGAAGAGAACCAAGAAAAACAGGGTTAGTGCGGAAGAAAACCAAGAAAAACAGGGTTAGAGCCAAAAAAAACCAAGAAAAGCCGGGTTAGAACGGAAGTAAACCAAGAAAAACGGGGTTAGAGCCGAAAAAAACCAAGAAAAACAGTGTTAGAGCGGAAGAAAATCAAGAAAACCAGGGCTAGATCCGGAGAAAACCAAGGAAAGCAGGGTTAGAGAGGAAGAAAACCAAGAAAAGCAGGGTTAGAGCCGAAAAAAAACAAGAAAAGCCGGATTGGAACGGAAGACAAGCAAGAAAAACAGTGTTAGAGCCGAAAAAAAACAAGAAAAACAGGGTTAGAGCGGAAGAAAACCAAGTAAAACAGGGCTAGATCCGGAGAAAACCAAGGAAAGCAGGGTTAGAGCGGAAGAAAACCAAGAAAAGCCGAAAAAAAACAAGAAAAGCCGGATTGGAACGGAAGAAAACCAAGAAAAACATGGTTAGAGCCGAAAAAAACCAAGAAAAACAGGGTTAGAGCGGAAGAAAACCAAGAAAAACAGGGCTAGATCCGGAGAAAACCAAGGAAAGCAGGGTTAGAGCGGAAGAAAACCAAGAAAAACAGGGTTAGAGTCGAAAAAAAACAAGAAAAACAGGGTTAGAGCCGAAAAAAACCAAGAAAAACAGGGTTAGATCAGAAGAAAACCAAGAAAAGCAGGGTTAGAGCGGAAGAAAACCAAGAAAAACAGGGTTAGAACAGAAGAAAACCAAGAAAAACAGGGTTAGAGCGGAAGAAAACCAAGAAAAACAGGGTTAGATCCGGAGTAAACCAAGGAAAGCAGGGTTAGAGCGGAAGAAAACCAAGAAAAGCAGGGTTAGAGCGGACGAAAACCAAGAAAAGCCGGTTTAGAGCCGAAAAAAACCAAGAAAAACAGGGTTAGATCCGAAAAAAAACAAGAAAAACAGGGTTAGAGCGGAAGAAAACCAAGAAAAACAGGGTTAGACCGGAAGAAAACCAAGAAAAACAGGGTTACACCGGAAGAAAACCAAGAAAAGCCTGGTTAGAACGGAAGAAAACCAAGAAAAACGGGGTTAGAGCGGAAGAAAACCAAAAAAACCAGGGTTAGAGCGGAAGAAAACCAAGAAAAACAGGGTTAGAGCCAAAAAAAATCAAGAAAACCAGGGTTAGAGCCGAAAAAAAACAAGAAAACCAGGGTTAGATCGGAAAAAAACCAAGAAAAACAGGATTAGAAAGGAAGAAAACCAAGAAAAGCCGGGTTAGAACGGAAGAAAACCAAGAAAAGCATGGTTAGTGCGGAAGAAAACCAAGACAAGCAGGCTTAGAGCCGAAAAAAAACAAGAAAAACAGGGTTGGAACTGAAGAAAACCAAGAAAAGCAGGGTTAGAGAGGAAGAAAACCAAGAAAAGCAGGGTTAGAACGGAAGAAAACCAAGAAAAGCAGGGTTAGAACGGAAGAAAACCAAGAAAAGGAAGGTTGGAAAGGAAAAAAACCAAGAAAAGCATGGTTAGAGCGGAAGAAAACCAAGACAAGCAGGCTTAGAGCCGGAAGAAAACAAGGAAAACACGGTTAAAACAGAAGAAAACCAAGAAAAGCCGGGTTAGAACCGAAAAAAAACAGGAAAAACAGGGTTCGAGCCGAAAAAAACCAAGAAAAACAGGGTTAGAGCGGAAGAAAACCAAGAAAAGCCGGGTTAGAACGGAAGAAAACCAAGAAAAGCAGGGTTAGAGCCGAAGAAAACCAAGAAAAACAGGGTTAGAGCGGCAGAAAACCAAGAAAAGCAGGGTTAGAGCGGAAGAAAACCAAGAAAAGCAGGGTTAGAACGGAAGAAATCCAAGAAAATCAGGGTTAGAGTGGAAGAAAACCAAGAAAAGCAGGGTTAGAGCTGAAAAAAACCAAGAAAAGCAGGGTTAGAGCGGAAGAAAACCAAGAAAAACAGGGTTAGAGCAGAAGAAAACCAAGAAAAACAGGGTTAGAACGGAAGAAAACCAAGAAAAGCAGGGTTAGAGCGGAAGAAAACCAAGAAAAGCAGGGTTAGAACGGAAGAAAACCAAGAAAAGCAGGGTTAGAGCGGAAGAAAACCAAGAAAAGCAGGGTTAGAGCTAAAAAAAAACAAGAAAAGCAGGGTTAGAGCGGAAGAAAACCAAGAAAAGCAGGCTTAAAGCCGAAAAAAAAACAAGAAAAACAGGGTTAGAACAGAAGAAAACCAAGAAAAGCATGGTTAGAGCGGAAGAAAACCAGGAAAAGCAGGATTAGAACGGAAGAAAACCAAGAAAAGCAGGGTTAGAGCCAAAAAAAACCAAGAAAAACAGGGTTAGAGCAGAAGAAAACCAAGAAAAGCCGGGTTAGAACGGAATAATACCAAGAAAAACAGGATTAGATCCGAAAAAAACCAAGAAAAACAGGTTTAGAGCAGAAGAAAACCAAGAGAAGCCGGGTAAGAACGGAAGAAAACCAAGAAAACAGGGTTAGAGCAGAAGAAAACCAAGAAAAGGAGGGTTGGAAAGGAAAAAAACCAAGAAAAGCATGGTTAGAGCGGAAGAAAACCAAGACAAGCAGGCTTAGAGCCGGAAGAAAACAAGAAAAACACGGTTAAAACAGAAGAAAACCAAAAAAAGCCGGGTTAGAACCGAAAAAAAACAGGAAAAACAGGGTTCGAGCCGAAAAAAACCAAGAAAAACAGGTTAGAGCGGAAGAAAACCAAGAAAAGCCGGATTAGAACGGAAGAAAACCAAGAAAAGCGGGGTTAGAGCCGAAGAAAACCAAGAAAAACAGGGTTAGAGCGGAAGAAAACCAAGAAAAACAGGGTTAGAGCCGAAAAAAAACAAGAAAAACAGGGTTAGAGCGGAAGAAAACCAAGAAAAGCCAGGTAAGAACGGAAGAAAACCAAGAAAAACAGGGTTAGAGCAGAAGAAAACCAAGAAAAGCAGGGTTACACCGGAAGAAAACCAAGAAAAGCAGGGTTAGAGCGGAAGAAAACCAAGAAAAGCAGGGTTAGAACGGAAGAAATCCAAGAAACGCAGGGTTAGAGTGGAAGAAAACCAAGAAAAGCAGGGTTAGAGCTGAAAAAAACCAAGAAAAGCAGGGTCAGAGCGGAAGAAAACCAAGAAAAGCAGGCTTAAAGCCGAAAAAAAACTTGAAAAACAGGGTTAGAACAGAAGAAAACCAAAAAAACCCGGGTTAGAACAGAAGAAAACCAAGAAAAACATGGTTAGAGCCGAAAAAAACCAAGAAAAACAGGGTTAGAGCGGAAGAAAACCAAGAAAAACAGGGCTAGATCCGGAGAAAACCAACGAAAGCAGGGTTAGAGCGGAAAAAAACCAAGAAAAACAGGGTTAGAGCCGAAAAAAACCAAGAAAAACATGGTTAGAGCCTCAAAAAACCAAGAAAAACAGGGTTAGATCAGAAGAAAACCAAGAAAAGCAGGGTTAGAGCGAAAGAAAACCAAGAAAAACAGGGTTAGAACAGAAGAAAACCAAGAAAAGGAGGGTTAGAGCCGAAAGAAACCAAGAAAAGCCGGGTTAGAACGGAAGAAAACCAAGAGAAACAGGGTTAGAGCCGAAGAGAACCAAGAAAAACAGGGTTAGAGCGGAAGAAAACCAAGAAAAACAGGGTTAGAGCCGAAAAAAAACAAGAAAAACAGGGTTAGAGCCGAAAAAAACCAAGAAAAGCAGGGTTAGAACGGAAGAAAACCAAGAAAAACAGGGTTAGATTGGAAGAAAACCAAGAAAAACAGGGTTAGAGCGGAAGAAAACCAAGAAAAGCCGGGTTAGAACGGAAGAAAACAAAGAAAAACGGGGTTAGAGCAGACGAAAACCAAGAAAAACAAGGTTAGAGCGGAAGAAAACCAAGAAAAGCCGGGTTAGAACCAAAAAAAACCAAGAAAACCAGGGTTAGAGCCGATAAAAACCAAGAAAACCAGGGTTAGAGTCGAAGAAAACCAAGGAAAACAGGGTTAGAAAGGAAGAAAACCAAGGAAAGCCGGTTTAGAACGGAAGAAAACCAAGAAAAACAGGGTTACACCGGAAGAAAACCAAGAAAAACGGGGTTAGAGCAGAAGAAAACCAAGAAAAGCTGGATTAGAACGGAAGAAAACCAAGAAAAACAGGGTTAGAGCCGAAAAAAACCAAGAAAAACAGGGTTAGAGCGGAAGAAAACCAAGAAAAACAGGGTTAGATCCGGAGTAAACCAAGGAAAGCAGGGTTAGAGCGGAAGAAAACCAAGAAAAGCAGGGTTAGAGCGGACGAAAACCAAGAAAAGCCGGTTTAGAGCCAAAAAAAATCAAGAAAAACAGGGTTAGATCCGAAAAAAACCAAGAAAAACAGGGTTAGAGCGGAAGAAAACCAAGAAAAACAGGGTTACACCGGAAGAAAACCAAGAAAAGCATGGTTAGAGCGGAAGAAAACCAAGAAAAGCAGGCTTAGAGCCAAAAAAAAACAAGAAAAACAGGGTTAGAACAGAAGAAAACCAAGAAAAGCCGGGTTAGAGCGGAAGAATACCAAGAAAAACAGGGTTAGAGCAGAAGAAAACCAAGAAAAACAGGGTTAGAACGGAAGAAAACCAAGAAAAGCAGGGTTAGAGCGGAAGAAAACCAAGAAAAGCAGGGTTAGAACGGAAGAAAACCAAGAAAAGCAGGGTTAGAGAGGAAGAAAACCAAGAAAAGCAGGGTTAGAGCTGAAAAAAAACAAGAAAAGCAGGGTTACAGCGAAAGAAAACCAAGAAAAGCAGGCTTAAAGCCGAAAAAAAACAAGAAAAACAGGGTTAGAACAGAAGAAAACCAAGAAAAGCCGGGTTAGAACGGAAGAAAACCAGGAAAAGCAGGGTTAGAATGGAAGAAAACCAAGAAAAGCAAAGTTAGAGCCGGAAAAAACCAAGAAAAACAGGGTTAGAGTAGAAGAAAACCAAGACATGCAGGCTTAGAACGGAATAATACCAAAAAAAACAGGGTTAGAGCCGAAAAAAACCAAGAAAAACAGGGTTAGAGCCGAAGAAAACCAAGAAAAGCAGGGTTAGAGCGGAAGAAAACCAAGAAAAGCAGGGTTAGAGCGGAAGAAAACCAAGAAAAGCAGGGTTAGATCCGAAGAAAACCAAGAAAAACAGGGTTAGAACAGAAGAAAACCAAGAAAAGCCGGGTTAGAACAGAAGAAAACCAAGAAAAACAGGGTTAGAGCGGAAGAAAACCAAGAAAAGCCGGATTAGAACGGAAGAAAACCAAGAAAAGCCGGGTTTGAACGGAAGAAAACCAGGATAAGCCGGGTTAGAACGGAAGAAAACCAAGAAAAACAGGGTTAGAGCCGAAAAAATCCAAGAAAAGCCAGGTTAGAAAAGAAGAAAACCAAGAAAAGCCGGGTTAGAACGGAAGGAAACCAAGAAAAACAGGGTTAGAACGGAAGAAAACCAAGAAAAACTGGGTTAGAGCTGAAAAAACCCAAGAAAATCAGGTTTAGAACAGAAGAAAACCAAGAAAAGCCGGGTTAGAACGGAAGAAAACCAAGAAAAACAGGGTTAGAGCGGAAGAAAACCAAGAAAAACAGGGTTAGATTCGAAAAAAACCAAGAAAAGCCGGGTTAGAACGGAAGAAAACCAAGAAAAGCAGGGTTAGAGCCAAAGAAAACCAAGAAAAACAGGGTTAGAGCGGAAGAAAACCAAGAAAAACAGGGTTAGAGCCGAAAAAAAACAAGAAAAACAGGGTTAGAGCGGAAGAAAACCAAGAAAAGCCGAGTAAGAACGGAAGAAAACCAAGAAAAACAGGGTTAGAGCGGAAGAAAACCAAGAAAAGCGGGGTTAGAGCGGAAGAAAACCAAGAAAAGCAGGGTTAGAGCGGAAGAAAACCAAGAAAAACAGGGTTAGAACGGAAGAAAACAAAGAAAAGCAGGATTAAAGGCGAAAAAAAACAAGAAAAACAGGGTTAGAACAGAAGAAAACCAAGAAAAGCCGGGTTAGAACGGAAGATAACCAAGAAAAGCCGGGTTAGAACGGAAGAAAACCAAGAAAAACAGGGTTAGAGCCGAAAGAAACCAAGAAAAACAGGGTTAGAACAGAAGAAAACCAAGAAAAGCGGGGTTAGAACGGAAGAAAACCAAGAAAAACAAGGTTAGAGCCGAAAAAAACCAAGAAAAACAGGGTTAGAGCAGAAGAAAACCAAGAAAAGCCGGGTTAGAGCCAAAAAAAAACAAGAAAAACAGGGTTAGAGCAGAAGAAAACCAAGAAAAGCCGGGTAAGAACGGAAGAAAACCAAGAAAAACGGGGTTAGAGCAGAAGAAAACCAAGAAAAGGAGGTTTAGAAAGGAAAAAAACCAAGAAAAGCAGGGTTAGAGCGGAAGAAAACCAAGAAAAGCAGGCTTAGAGCCGGAAAACACCAAGAAAAACAGGGTTAGAGCCGAAAAAAACCAAGAAAAGCTGGGTTAGAACGGAAGAAAACCAAGAAAAGCAGGGTTAGAGCGGAAGAAAACCAAGAAAAACAGGGTTAGAACAGAAGAAAACCAAGAAAAACAGGGTTAGAGCCGAAAAAAACCAAGAAAAACAGGGTTAGAGCCGGAAAACACCAAGAAAAACAGGGTTAGAGCCGAAAAAAACCAAGAAAAGCTGGGTTAGAACGGAAGGAAACCAAGAAAAGCAGGGTTAGAGCCGAAGAAAACCAAGAAAAACATGGTTAGAGCCGAAAAAAACAAAGAAAAACAGGGTTAGAGCGGAAGAAAACCAAGAAAAACAGGATTAGGACTATAGAAAAGCAAGAAAAGCCGGGTAAGAGCGGAAGAAAACCAAGAAAAACAGGGTTAGAGCAGAAGAAAACCAAGAAAAGACGGGTTAGAACGGAAGAAAACCAAGAAAAACTGGGTTAGACCGGAAGAAAACCAAGAAAAACAGGATTAGAAAGGGAGAAAACCAAGAAAAGCCGGGTTAGAACGGAAGAAAACCAAGAAAAACAGGGTTACACCGGAAGAAAACCAAGAAAAGCAGGGTTAGAGCGGAAGAAAACCAAGAAAAGCCGGGTTAGAACGGAAGAAAACCAAGAAAAACGGGGTTAGAGCCGAAGAAAACCAAGAAAAACAAGGTTAGAGCCGAAGAAAACCAAGAAAAACGGGGTTAGAGCCGAAGAAAACCAAGAAAAACAGGGTTAGAGCCAGAAAAAACCAAGAAAACCACAGTTAGAGCCGAAATAAAACAAGAAAACCAGGGTTAGATCAGAAAAAAACCAAGAAAAACAGGATTAGAAAGGAAGAAAAACAAGAAAAGCCGGGTTAGAACGGAAGAAAACCAAGAAAAGCAGGGTTAGAGCGGAAGAAAACCCAGAAAAGCCGGGTTAGAACGGAAGAAAAGCAAGAAAAACAGGGTTAGAGCCGAAAAAAACCAAGAAAAACAGGGTTAGAGCCGAAAAAAACCAAGAAAAACAGGGTTAGAGCCGAAAAAAACCAAAAAAAGCAGGGTTAGAACGGAAGAAAACCAAGAAAAACAGGGTTAGATTGGAAGAAAACCAAGAAAAGCAGGGTTAGAGCAGAAGAAAACCAAGAAAAACAGGGTTAGAGCCGAAAAAAACCAAGAAAAACAGGGTTAGACCGGAAGAAATCCAAGAAAAGCCGGGTTAGAACAGAAGAAAACCAAGAAAAACAGGGTTAGAGCGGAAGAAAACCAAGAAAAGCCGGGTTAGAACGGAAGAAAACAAAGAAAAACGGGGTTAGAGCAGACGAAAACCAAGAAAAACAAGGTTAGAGCGGAAGAAAACCAAGAAAAGCCGGGTTAGAACCAAAAAAAACCAAGAAAACCAGGGTTAGAGCCGATAAAAACCAAGAAAACCAGGGTTAGAGTCGAAGAAAACCAAGGAAAACAGGGTTAGAAAGGAAGAAAACCAAGGAAAGCCGGTTTAGAACGGAAGAAAACCAAGAAAAACAGGGTTACACCGGAAGAAAACCAAGAAAAACGGGGTTAGAGCAGAAGAAAACCAAGAAAAGCTGGATTAGAACGGAAGAAAACCAAGAAAAACAGGGTTAGAGCCGAAAAAAAACAAGAAAAACAGGGTTAGAGCGGAAGAAAACCAAGAAAAACAGGGTTAGATCCGGAGTAAACCAAGGAAAGCAGGGTTAGAGCGGAAGAAAACCAAGAAAAGCAGGGTTAGAGCGGACGAAAACCAAGAAAAGCCGGTTTAGAGCCAAAAAAAAACAAGAAAAACAGGGTTAGATCCGAAAAAAACCAAGAAAAACAGGGTTAGAGCGGAAGAAAACCAAGAAAAACAGGGTTACACCGGAAGAAAACCAAGAAAAGCATGGTTAGAGCGGAAGAAAACCAAGAAAAGCAGGCTTAGAGCCAAAAAAAAACAAGAAAAACAGGGTTAGAACAGAAGAAAACCAAGAAAAGCCGGGTTAGAGCGGAAGAATACCAAGAAAAACAGGGTTAGAGCAGAAGAAAACCAAGAAAAACAGGGTTAGAACGGAAGAAAACCAAGAAAAGCAGGGTTAGAGCGGAAGAAAACCAAGAAAAACAGGGTTAGAACGGAAGAAAACCAAGAAAAGCAGGGTTAGAGAGGAAGAAAACCAAGAAAAGCAGGGTTAGAGCTGAAAAAAAACAAGAAAAGCAGGGTTACAGCGGAAGAAAACCAAGAAAAGCAGGCTTAAAGCCGAAAAAAAACAAGAAAAACAGGGTTAGAACAGAAGAAAACCAAGAAAAGCCGGGTTAGAACGGAAGAAAACCAGGAAAAGCAGGGTTAGAATGGAAGAAAACCAAGAAAAGCAAAGTTAGAGCCGGAAAAAACCAAGAAAAACAGGGTTAGAGTAGAAGAAAACCAAGACATGCAGGCTTAGAACGGAATAATACCAAGAAAAACAGGGTTAGAGCCGAAAAAAACCAAGAAAAACAGGGTTAGAGCCGAAGAAAACCAAGAAAAGCAGGGTTAGAGCGGAAGAAAACCAAGAAAAGCAGGGTTAGAGCGGAAGAAAACCAAGAAAAGCAGGGTTAGATCCGAAGAAAACCAAGAAAAACAGGGTTAGAACAGAAGAAAACCAAGAAAAGCCGGGTTAGAACAGAAGAAAACCAAGAAAAACAGGGTTAGAGCGGAAGAAAACCAAGAAAAGCCGGATTAGAACGGAAGAAAACCAAGAAAAGCCGGGTTTGAACGGAAGAAAACCAGGATAAGCCGGGTTAGAACGGAAGAAAACCAAGAAAAAAAGGGTTAGAGCCGAAAAAATCCAAGAAAAGCCAGGTTAGAAAAGAAGAAAACCAAGAAAAGCCGGGTTAGAACGGAAGGAAACCAAGAAAAACAGGGTTAGAACGGAAGAAAACCAAGAAAAACTGGGTTAGAGCTGAAAAAACCCAAGAAAATCAGGTTTAGAACAGAAGAAAACCAAGAAAAGCCGGGTTAGAACGGAAGAAAACCAAGAAAAACAGGGTTAGAGCGGAAGAAAACCAAGAAAAACAGGGTTAGATTCGAAAAAAACCAAGAAAAGCCGGGTTAGAACGCAAGAAAACCAAGAAAAGCAGGGTTAGAGCCAAAGAAAACCAAGAAAAACAGGGTTAGAGCGGAAGAAAACCAAGAAAAACAGGGTTAGGGCCGAAAAAAAACAAGAAAAACAGGGTTAGAGCGGAAGAAAACCAAGAAAAGCCGAGTAAGAACGGAAGAAAACCAAGAAAAACAGGGTTAGAGCGGAAGAAAACCAAGAAAAGCAGGGTTAGAGCGGAAGAAAACCAAGAAAAGCAGGGTTAGAGCGGAAGAAAACCAAGAAAAACAGGGTTAGAACGGAAGAAAACAAAGAAAAGCAGGATTAAAGGCGAAAAAAAAAAAGAAAAACAGGGTTAGAACAGAAGAAAACCAAGAAAAGCCGGGTTAGAACGGAAGATAACCAAGAAAAGCCGGGTTAGAACGGAAGAAAACCAAGAAAAACAGGGTTAGAGCAGAAGAAAACCAAGAAAAGACGGGTTAGAAAGGAAGAAAACCAAGAAAAACTGGGTTAGACCGGAAGAAAACCAAGAAAAACAGGATTAGAAAGGGAGAAAACCAAGAAAAGCCGGGTTAGAACGGAAGAAAACCAAGAAAAACAGGGTTACACCGGAAGAAAACCAAGAAAAGCAGGGTTAGAGCGGAAGAAAACCAAGAAAAGCCGGGTTAGAACGGAAGAAAACCAAGAAAAACGGGGTTAGAGCCGAAGAAAACCAAGAAAAACAAGGTTAGAGCCGAAGAAAACCAAGAAAAACAGGGTTAGAGCGGAAGAAAACCAAGAAAAACAGGGTTAGAGCCAGAAAAAACCAAGAAAACCACAGTTAGAGCCGAAATAAAACAAGAAAACCAGGGTTAGATCAGAAAAAAACCAAGAAAAACAGGATTAGAAAGGAAGAAAAACAAGAAAAGCCGGGTTAGAACGGAAGAAAACCAAGAAAAGCAGGGTTAGAGCGGAAGAAAACCCAGAAAAGCCGGGTTAGAACGGAAGAAAAGCAAGAAAAACAGGGTTAGAGCCGAAAAAAACCAAGAAAAACGGTTAGAGCGGAAGAAAACCAAGAAAAACAGGGCTAGATCCGGAGAAAACCAAGAAAAACAGGGTTAGAGCGGAAGAAAACCAAGAAAAGCAGGGTTAGATCCGAAAAAAACCAAGAAAAGCCGGATTGGAACGGAAGAAAACCAAGAAAAACATGGTTAGAGCCGAAAAAAAACAAGAAAAACAGGGTTAGAGCGGAAGAAAACCAAGAAAAACAGGGCTAGATCCGGAGAAAACCAACGAAAGCAGGGTTAGAGCGGAAGAAAACCAAGAAAAACCGGGTTAGAGCCGAAAAAAACCAAGAAAAACATGGTTAGAGCCGAAAAAAACCAAGAAAAAAAACCCTAACCCTCACCCTAACCCTAACCCTAACCCTAACCCTAACCCTAACCCTAACCCTAACCCTAACCCTAACCCTAAACCTACCCTAACCCTAACCCTAACCCTAACCCTAACCCTAACCCTAACCCTAACCCTACTCTAGCCCTAACCCTAACCCTAACCCTAACCCTAACCCTAACCCTAACCCTAACCCTAACCCTAACCCTAACCCTAACCCTAGCCCTAACCCTAACCCTAACCCTAACCCTAACCCTACCCTAACCCTAACCCTAACCCTAACCCTAACCCTAACCCTACCCCTAACCCTAACCCTAACACCAACCCTAACCCTAACCCTAACCCTTACCCTACCCCTAACCCTAACCCTAACCCCAACCCTAACCCTAACCCTAACCCTTACCCTAACCTAACCCTAACCACTAAAACCAAGAAAAACAAGGTTATAGCCGAAAAAAAAACAAGAAAAACAGGGTTAGAGCAGAAGAAAACCAAGAAAAACAGGGTTAGAGCCGAAAAAAATCAAGAAAAGCAGGTTTAGAGACGAAAAAAACCAAGAAAAACAGGGTTAGAGCGGAAGAAAACCAAGGAAAACAGGGCTAGATACGGAGAAAACCAAGGAAAGCAGGGTTAGAGCGGAAGAAAACCAAGAAAAACAGGGTTAGAGCCGAAAAAAACCAAGAAAAGCCGGGTTAGAGCGGAAGTAAACCAAGAGAAACAGGGTTAGAGCCGAAAAAAACCAAGAAAAAAAACCCTAACCCTAACCCTAACCCTAACCCTAACCCTAACCCTAACCCTAACCCTAACCCTAACCCTAACCCTACTCTAGCCCTAACCCTATCCCTAACCCTAACCCTAACCCTAACCCTAACCCTAACCCTAACCCTAACCCTAACCCTAGCCCTAACCCTAACCCTAACCCTAACCCTAACCCTACCCTAACCCTAACCCTAACCCTAACCCTAACCCTAACCCTACCCCTAACCCTAACCCTAACCCCAACCCTAACCATAACCCTAACCCTAACCCTAACCTAACCCTAACCACTAAAACCAAGAAAAACAAGGTTATAGCCGAAAAAAAAACAAGAAAAACAGGGTTAGAGTGGAAGAAATCCAAGAAAACAGGGTTAGAGCCAAAAAAAACCAAGAAAAAAAACCCTAACCCTAACCCTAACCCTAACCCTAACCCTAACCCTAACCCTAACCCTAACCCTAACCCTAACCCTAACCCTAACCCTAACCCTACCCTAACCCTAACCCTAACCCTAACCCTAACCCTAACCCTAATCCTACTCTAGCCCTAACCCTAACCCTAACCCTAACCCTACCCTAACCCTAACCCTAACCCTAACCCTAACCCTAACCCTAACCCTAACCCTAACCCTACCCTAACCCAAACCCTAACCCTAACCCTAGCCCTAACCCTAACCCTAACCCTAACCCTAACCCTAACCCTAACCCTAACCCTAACCCTAACCCTACCCCTAACCCTAACCCTAACCCTAACCCTAACCTTAACCCTAACCCTAACCCTAACCCTAACCCTACTCTAGCCCTAACCCTAACCCTAACCCTAACCCTAACCCTAACCCTAACCCGAACCCTAGCCCTAACGCTAACCCTAACCCTAACCCTAACCCTAACCCTACTCTAGCCCTAACCCTAACCCTAACCCTAACCCTAACCCTAACCCTAACCCTAGCCCTAGCCCTAACCCTAACCCTAACCCTAACCCTAACCCTAACCCTAGCCCTAACCCTAACCCTAACCCTAACCCTAACCCTAACCCTAACCCTACCCCTAACCCTAACCCTAACCCTAACCCTAACCCTAACCATAACCCTAACCCTAACCCTAACCCTAATCTTAACCCTAACCCTAACCCTAACCCTAACCCTAAACCTACTCTAGCCCTAACCCTAACCCTACTCTAGCCAAAACCCTAACCCTAACCCTAACCCTAACCCTAACCCTAACCCTAACCCTAACACTACCCTAACCCTAACCCTAACCCTAACCCTAACCCTAACCCTAACCCTAACCCTACCCCTAACCCTAACCCTAAACCCAACCCTAACCCTAACCCTAACCCTAACCTAACCCTAACCACTAAAACCAAGAAAAACAAGGTTATAGCCGAAAAAAAAACAAGAAAAACAGGGTTAGAGCAGAAGAAAACCAAGAAAAACAAGGCTAGAGCCGAAAAAAATCAAGAAAAGCAGGATTAGAGATGAAAAAAACCAAGAAAAACAGGGTTAGAGCGGAAGAAAACCAATAAAAGCAGGGTTAGAGCGGAAGAAAACCAACAAAAACAGGGTTAGAGCCGAAAAAAACCAAGAAAAACAGGGTTAGAGCCGAAAAAAGCCAAGAAAAACAAGGTTAGAGACGAAAAGAACTAAGAAAAGCAGGGTTAGAACGGAAGAAAACCAAGAAAAACAGGGTTAGAGTGGAAGAAAATCAAGAAAAGCCGGGTTAGAACGGAAGAAAACCAAGAAAAACAGGGTTAGAGCAGAAGAAAACCAAGAAAAGCCGGGTTAGAATGGAAGAAAACCAAGAAAAACAGGGTTAGAGCCGAAAAAAAACAAGAAAAGCCGAGTTAGAACGGAAGTAAACCAAGAAAAACAGGGTTAGAGCCAAAATAAACCAAGAAAAGCCGGGTTAGAACGGAAGTAAACCAAGAAAAACGGGGTTAGAACCGAAGAAAACCAAGAAAAACAGGGTTAGGACTATAGAAAAGCAAGAAAAGCCGGGTTAGAGCGGAAGAAAACCAAGAAAAGCAGGGTTAGAGCAGAAGAAAACCAAGAAAAGACGTGTTAGAACGGAAGAAAACCAAGAAAAACTGGGTTAGAACGGACGAAAACCAAGAAAAACAGGGTTAGAAAGGGAGAAAACCAAGAAAAGCCGGGTTAGAACGGAAGAAAACCAAGAAAAACAGGGTTACACCGGAAGAAAACCAAGAAAAGCAGGGTTAGAGCGGAAGAAAACCAAGAAAAGAAGGGTTAGAACGGAAGAAAACCAAGAAAAACGGGGTTAGAGCCGAAGAAAACCAAGAAAAACAGGGTTAGAGCCAGAAAAAACCAAGAAAACCACAGTTAGAGCCGAAATAAAACAAGAAAACAAGGGTTAGATCGGAAAAAAACCAAGAAAAACAGGATTAGAAAGGAAGAAAACCAAGAAAAGCCGAGTTAGAACGGAAGAAAACCAAGAAAAGCAGGGTTAGAGCGGAAGAAAACCCAGAAAAGCCGGGTTAGAGCCGAAAAAAACCAAGAAAAGCCGGATTGGAACGGAAGAAAACCAAGAAAAACATGGTTAGAGCCGAAAAAAACCAAGAAAAACAGGGTTAGAGCGGAAGAAAACCAAGAAAAACAGGGCTAGATCCGGAGAAAACCAAGGAAAGCAGGGTTAGAGCGGAAGAAAACCAAGAAAAACAGGGTTAGAGCCGAAAAAAAACAAGAAAAACAGGGTTAGAGCCGAAAAAAACCAAGAAAAACAGGGTTAGATCAGAAGAAAACCAAGAAAAGCAGGGTTAGAGAGGAAGAAAACCAAGAAAAACAGGGTTAGAACAGAAGAAAACCAAGAAAAACAGGGTTAGAACCGAAAAAAACCAAGAAAAACAGGGTTAGAGCCGGAAAACACCAAGAAAAACAGGGTTAGAGCCGAAAAAAAACAAGAAAAGCTGGGTTAGAACGGAAGAAAACCAAGAAAAACAGGGTTAGACCGGAAGAAAACCAAGAAAAGCAGGGTTAGAACGGAAGAAAACCAAGAAAAACGGGGTTAGAGCCGAAAAAAACAAAGAAAAACAGGGTTAGAGCGGAAGAAAACCAAGAAAAACAGGGTTAGGACTATAGAAAAGCAAGAAAAGCCGGGTTAGAGCGGAAGAAAACCAAGAAAAACAGGGTTAGAGCAGAAGAAAACCCAGAAAAGACGGGTTAGAATGGAAGAAAACCAAGAAAAACTGGGTTAGACCAGAAGAAAACCAAGAAAAACAGGATTAGAAAGGGAGAAAACCAAGAAAAGCCGGGTTAGAACGGAAGAAAACCAAGAAAAACGGGGTTAGAGCCGAAGAAAACCAAAAAAAACGGGGTTAGAGCCGAAGAAAACCAAGAAAAACAGGGTTAGAGCCGAAGAAAACCAAGAAAAACAGGGTTAGAGCCGAAAAAAACCAAGAAAACCACAGTTAGAGCCGAAATAAAACAAGAAAACCAGGGTTAGATCAGAAAAAAACCAAGAAAAACAGGATTAGAAAGGAAGAAAAACAAGAAAAACAGGGCTAGATCCGGAGAAAACCAAGGAAAGCAGGGTTAGAGCGGAAGAAAACCAAGAAAAACAGGGTTAGAGACGAAAAAAAACAAGAAAAACAGGGTTAGAGCCGAAAAAAAACAAGAAAAAGCAGGGTTAAATCAGAAGAAAACCAAGAAAAGCAGGATTAGAGAGGAAGAAAACCAAGAAAAACAGGGTTAGAACAGAAGAAAACCAAGAAAAACAGGGTTAGAGCCGAAAAAAAACAAGAAAAGCAGGATTAGAGAGGAAGAATACCAAGAAAAACAGGGTTAGAGCAGAAGAAAACCAAGAAAAACAGGGTTAGAATGGAAGAAAACCAAGAAAAGCAGGGTTAGAGCGGAAGAAAACCAAGAAAAGCAGGGTTAGAACGGAAGAAAACCAAGAAAAGCAGGGTTAGAGCAGAAGAAAACCAAGAAAAGCAGGGTTAGAGCTGAAAAAAAACAAGAAAAGCAGGGTTAGAGCGGAAGAAAACCAAGAAAAGCAGGCTTAAAGCCGGAAAAAAACAAGAAAAACAGGGTTAGAACAGAAGAAAACCAAGAAAAGCCGGGTTAGAACGGAAGAAAACCAGGAAAAGCAGGGTTAGAACGGAAGAAAACCAAGAAAAGCAAAGTTAGAGCCGAAAAAAACCAAGAAAAACAGGGTTAGAGCAGAAGAAAACCAAGACAAGCAGGCTTAGAACGGAATAATACCAAGAAAAACAGGGTTAGAGCCGAAAAAAAACAAGAAAAACAGGGTTAGATCCGAAAAAAAACAAGAAAAACAGGGTTAGAGCGGAAGAAAACCAAGAAAAACAGGGTTAGATCGGAAGAAAACCAAGAAAAGCAGGGTTAGAGCGGAAGAAAACCAAGAAAAGCCGGGTTAGAACGGAAGAAAACCAAGAAAAACGGGGTTAGAGCCGAAGAAAACCAAGAAAAACAGGGTTAGAGCGGAAGAAAACCAAGAAAAACAGGGTTAGAGCCAAAAAAAATCAAGAAAACCAGGGTTAGAGCCGAAAAAAACCAAGAAAACCAGGGTTAGATCGGAAAAAAACCAAGAAAAACAGGATTAGAATAGAAGAAAACCAAGAAAAGCCAGGTTAGAACGGAAGAAAACCAAGAAAAGCATGGTTAGAGCGGAAGAAAACCAAGACAAGCAGGCTTAGAGCCGAAAAAAACCAAGAAAAACAGGGTTGGAACAGAGGAAAACCAAGAAAAGCAGGGTTAGAGCGGAAGAAAACCAAGAAAAGCAGGGTTAGAACGGAAGAAAACCAAGAAAAGCAGGGTTAGAGCGGAAGAAAACCAAGAAAAGAAAGGTTGGAAAGGAAAAAAACCAAGAAAAGCATGGTTAGAGCGGAAGAAAACCAAGACAAGCAGGCTTAGAGCCGGAAGAAAACAAGAAAAACACGGTTAAAACAGAAGAAAACCAAGAAAAGCCGGGTTAGAACCGAAAAAAAACAGGAAAAACAGGGTTCGAGCCGAAAAAAACCAAGAAAAACAGGGTTAGAGCGGAAGAAAACCAAGAAAAGCCGGATTAGAACGGAAGAAAACCAAGAAAAGCAGGGTTAGAGCCGAAGAAAACCAAGAAAAAAAGGGTTAGAGCGGAAGAAAACCAAGAAAAACAGGGTTAGAGCCGAAAAAAAACAAGAAAAACAGGGTTAGAGCGGAAGAAAACCAAGAAAAGCCAGGTAAGAACGGAAGAAAACCAAGAAAAACAGGGTTAGAGCAGAAGAAAACCAAGAAAAGCAGGGTTAGAGCGGCAGAAAACCAAGAAAAGCAGGGTTAGAGCGGAAGAAAACCAAGAAAAGCAGGGTTAGAACGGAAGAAATCCAAGAAAATCAGGGTTAGAGTGGAAGAAAACCAAGAAAAGCAGGGTTAGAGCTGAAAAAAACCAAGAAAAGCAGGGTTAGAGCGGAAGAAAACCAAGAAAAACAGGGTTAGAGCAGAAGAAAACCAAGAAAAACAGGGTTAGAACGGAAGAAAACCAAGAAAAGCAGGGTTAGAGCGGAAGAAAACCAAGAAAAGCAGGGTTAGAACGGAAGAAAACCAAGAAAAGCAGGGTTAGAGCGGAAGAAAACCAAGAAAAGCAGGGTTAGAGCTGAAAAAAAACAAGAAAAGCAGGGTTAGAGCGGAAGAAAACCAAGAAAAGCAGGCTTAAAGCCGAAAAAAAACAAGAAAAACAGGGTTGGAACAGAAGAAAACCAAGAAAAGCCGGGTTAGAACGGAAGAAAACCAGGAAAAGCAGGGTTAGAACGGAAGAAAACCAAGAAAAGCAGGGTTAGAGCCGAAAAAAACCAAGAAAAACAGGGTTAGAGCAGAAGAAAACCAAGAAAAGCCGGGTTAGAACGGAATAATACCAAGAAAAACAGGATTAGATCCGAAAAAAACCAAGAAAAACAGGTTTAGAGCAGAAGAAAACCAAGAAATGCAGGGTTAGAGCGGAAGAAAACCAAGAAAAGCAGGGTTACAGCGGAAGAAAACCAAGAAAAGCAGGGTTAGATCCGAAGAAAACCAAGAAAAACAGGGTTAGAACAGAAGAAAACCAAGAAAAGCCGGGTTAGAACAGAAGAAAACCAAGAAAAACAGGGTTAGAGCGGAAGAAAACCAAGAAAAACAGTGTTAGAGCCGAAAAAAAACAAGAAAAACAGGGTTAGAGCAGAAGAAAACCAAGAAAAGCCGGGTAAGAACGGAAGAAAACCAAGAAAAACAGGGTTAGAGCAGAAGAAAACCAAGAAAAGGAGGGTTGGAAAGGAAAAAAACCAAGAAAAGCATGGTTAGAGCGGAAGAAAACCAAGACAAGCAGGCTTAGAGCCGGAAGAAAACAAGAAAAACAAGGTTAAAACAGAAGAAAACCAAATAAAGCCGGGTTAGAACCGAAAAAAACCAGGAAAAACAGGGTTCGAGCCGAAAAAAACCAAGAAAAACAGGTTAGAGCGGAAGAAAACCCAGAAAAGCCGGATTAGAACGGAAGAAAACCAAGAAAAGCATGGTTAGAGCCGAAGAAAACCAAGAAAAACAGGGTTAGAGCGGAAGAAAACCAAGAAAAACAGGGTTAGAGCCGAAAAAAAACAAAAAAAACAGGGTTAGAGCGGAAGAAAACCAAGAAAACCCAGGTAAGAACGGAAGAAAACCAAGAAAAACAGGGTTAGAGCAGAAGAAAACCAAGAAAAGCAGGGTTACACCGGAAGAAAACCAAGAAAAGCAGGGTTAGAGCGGAAGAAAACCAAGAAAAGCAGGGTTAGAACGGAAGAAATCCAAGAAACGCAGGGTTAGAGTGGAAGAAAACCAAGAAAAGCAGGATTAGAGCTGAAAAAAACCAAGAAAAGCAGGGTTAGAGCGGAAGAAAACCAAGAAAAGCAGGCTTAAAGCCGAAAAAAAACATGAAAAACAGGGTTAGAACAGAAGAAAACCAAAAAAAGCCGGGTTAGAACGGAAGAAAACCAAGAAAAACAGGGTTAGAGCCGAAAAAAGCCAAGAAAAACAGGGTTAGAGCGGAAGAAAACCAAGAAAAACAGGGTTAGAACGGAAGAAAACCAAGAAAAGCAGGGTTAGAACTGAAGAAAACAAAGAAAAGCAGGGTTCGAGTGGAAGAAAACCAAGAAAAGCCGGGTTAGAACGGAAGAAAACCAAGAAAAACAGGGTTAGAGCAGAAGAAAACCAAGAAAAGCAGGGTTAGAGCAGAAGAAAACCAAGAAAAGCAGGGATAGAGCAGAAGAAAACCAAGAAAAGCAGGGTTAGAGCGGAAGAAAACCAAGAAAAGCAGGGTTAGAACGGAAGAAAACTAAGAAAAGCAGGATTAGAGCGGAAGAAAACCAAGAAAAGCAGGCTTAAAGCCGGAAAAAAACAAGAAAAACAGGGTTAGAACAGAAGAAAACCAAGAAAAGCCGGGTTAGAACAGAAGAAAACCAAGAAAAGCCGGGTTAGAACGGAAGAAAACCAAGAAAAACAGGGTTAGAGCCGAAAAAAAACAAGAAAAACAGGGTTAGAACAGAAGAAAACCAAGAAAAGCCGGGTTAGAACGGAAGAAAACAAAGAAAAACAGGCTTAAAGCCGAAAAAAACCAAGAAAAACAGGGTTAGAGCAGAAGAAAACCAAGAAAAGGCGGGTTAGAACGGAAGAAAACCAAGAAAAGCAGGGTTAGAGCCGAAGAAAACCAAGAAAAACAGGGTTAGAGCGGAAGAAAACCAAGAAAAACAGGGTTAGAACCGAAAAAAAACAAGAAAAACAGGGTTAGATCAGAAGAAAACCAAGAAAAGCCGGGTAAGAACGGAAGAAAAGCAAGAAAAACAGGGTTAGAGCAGAAGACAACCAAGAAAAGGAGGGTTAGAAAGGAAAAAAACCAAGAAAAGCAGGGTTAGAGCGGAAGAAAACCAAGACAAGCAGGCTTAGAGCCGAAAAAAAACAAGAAAAACAGGGATAGAACAGAAGAAAACCAAGAAAAGCCGGGTTTGAATGGAAGAAAACCAGGATAAGCCGGGTTAGAACGGAAGAAAAC
>NW_028188991.1:102500-105000 GCF_054131305.1 Coturnix japonica
AAAACAAGAAAAGCCGAGTTAGAACGGAAGAAAACCAAGAAAAACAGGGTTAGAGCCAAAAAAAAACAAGAAAAGCTGGGTTAGAACGGAAGTAAACCAAGAAAAACGGGGTTAGAACCGAAGAAAACCAAGAAAAACAGGGTTAGGACTATAGGAAAGCAAGAAAAGCCGGGTTAGAGCGGAAGAAAACCAAGAAAAGCAGGGTTAGAGCAGAAGAAAACCAAGAAAAGACGGGTTAGAACGGAAGAAAACCAAGAAAAACTGGGTTAGAAAGGGAGAAAACCAAAAAAAGCCGGGTTAGAACGGAAGAAAACCAAGAAAAACAGGGTTACACCGGAAGAAAACCAAGAAAAGCAGGGTTAGAGCGGAAGAAAACCAAGAAAAGAAGGGTTAGAACGGAAGAAAACCAAGAAAAACGGGGTTAGAGCCGAAGAAAACCAAGAAAAACGGGGTTAGAGCCAGAAAAAACCAAGAAAACCACAATTAGAGCCGAAATAAAACAATAAAACCAGGGTTAGATCGGAAAAAAACCAAGAAAAACAGGATTAGAAAGGAAGAAAACCAAGAAAAGCCGAGTTAGAACGGAAGAAAACCAAGAAAAGCAGGGTTAGAGCGGAAGAAAACCCAGAAAAGCCGGGTTAGAACGGAAGAAAAGCAAGAAAAACAGGGTTAGAGCCGAAAAAAACCAAGAAAAACAGGGTTAGAGCGGAAGAAAACCAAGAAAAACAGGGCTAGATCCGGAGAAAACCAAGGAAAGCAGGGTTAGAGCGGAAGAAAACCAAGAAAAGCAGGGTTAGAGCCGAAAAAAACCAAGAAAAGCCGGATTGGAACAGAAGAAAACCAAGAAAAACATGGTTAGAGCCGAAAAAAACCAAGAAAAACAGGGTTAGAGCGAAAGAAAACCAAGAAAAACAGGGCTAGATCCGGAGAAAACCAAGGAAAGCAGGGTTAGAGCGGAAGAAAACCAAGAAAAACAGGGTTAGAGCCGAAAAAAACCAAGAAAAACAGGCTTAGAGCCGGAAAACACCAAGAAAAACAGGGTTAGAGCCGAAAAAAACCAAGAAAAGCAGGGTTAGAACGGAAGAAAACCAAGAAAAACAGGGTTAGACCGGAAGAAAGCCAAGAAAAGCAGGGTTAGAACGGAAGAAAACCAAGAAAAACAGGGTTAGAGCCGAAAAAAACAAAGAAAAACAGGGTTAGAGCGGAAGAAAACCAAGAAAAACAGGGTTAGGACTATAGAAAAGCAAGAAAAGCCGGGTTAGAGCAGAAGAAAACCAAGAAAAACAGGGTTAGAGCAGAAGAAAACCAAGAAAAGACGGGTTAGAACGGAAGAAAACCAAGAAAAACTGGGTTAGACCGGAAGAAAACCAAGAAAAACAGGATTAGAAAGGGAGAAAACCAAGAAAAGCCGGGTTAGAACGGAAGAAAACCAAGAAAAACAGGGTTACACCGGAAGAAAACCAAGAAAAGCAGGGTTAGAGCGGAAGAAAACCAAGAAAAGCCGGGTTAGAACGGAAGAAAACCAAGAAAAACGGGGTTAGAGCCGAAGAAAACCAAGAAAAACGGGGTTAGAGCCGAAGAAAACCAAGAGAAACAGGGTTAGAGCCAGAAAAAACCAAGAAAAACACAGTTAGAGCCGAAATAAAACAAGAAAACCAGGGTTAGATCAGAAAAAAACCAAGAAAAACAGGATTAGAAAGGAAGAAAAACAAGAAAAACAGGGCTAGATCCGGAGAAAACCAAGGAAAGCAGGGTTAGAGCGGAAGAAAACCAAGAAAAACAGGGTTAGAGCCGAAAAAAACCAAGAAAAACAGGGTTAGATCAGAAGAAAACCAAGAAAAGCAGGGTTAGAGAGGAAGAAAACCAAGAAAAACAGGGTTAGAACAGAAGAAAACCAAGAAAAACAGGGTTAGAGCCGAAAAAAACCAAGAAAAACAGGGTTAGAGCCGGAAAACACCAAGAAAAACAGGGTTAGAGCCGAAAAAAACCAAGAAAAGCTGGGTTAGAACGGAAGAAAACCAAGAAAAACAGGGTTAGACCGGAAGAAAACCAAGAAAAGCAGGGTTAGAACGGAAGAAAACCAAGAAAAACAGGGTTAGAGCCGAAAAAAACAAAGAAAAACAGGGTTAGAGCGGAAGAAAACCAAGAAAAACAGGGTTAGGACTATAGAAAAGCAAGAAAAGCCGGGTTAGAGCGGAAGAAAACCAAGAAAAACAGGGTTAGAGCAGAAGAAAACCAAGAAAAGACGGGTTAGAACGGAAGAAAACCAAGAAAAACTGGGTTAGACCGGAAGAAAACCAAGAAAAACAAAATTAGAAAGGGAGAAAACCAAGAAAAACAGGGTTACACCGGAAGAAAACCAAGAAAAGCAGGGTTAGAGCGGAAGAAAACCAAGAAAAGCCGGGTTAGAACGGAAGAAAACCAAGAAAAACGGGGTTAGAGCCGAAGAAAACCAAGAAAAACGGGGTTAGAGCCGAAGAAAACCAAGAAAAACAGGGTT
>NW_028188991.1:117500-120000 GCF_054131305.1 Coturnix japonica
GCCGGAAAACACCAAGAAAAACAGGGTTAGAGCCGAAAAAAACCAAGAAAAGCTGGGTTAGAACGGAAGAAAACCAAGAAAAACAGGGTTAGACCGGAAGAAAACCAAGAAAAGCAGGGTTAGAACGGAAGAAAACCAAGAAAAACAGGGTTAGGACTATAGAAAAGCAAGAAAAGCCGGGTTAGAGCGGAAGAAAACCAAGAAAAACAGGGTTAGAGCAGAAGAAAACCAAGAAAAGACGGGTTAGAACGGAAGAAAACCAAGAAAAACTGGGTTAGACCGGAAGAAAACCAAGAAAAACAGGATTAGAAAGGGAGAAAACCAAGAAAAACAGGGTTACACCGGAAGAAAACCAAGAAAAACAGGGTTACACCGGAAGAAAACCAAGAAAAGCAGGGTTAGAGCGGAAGAAAACCAAGAAAAGCCGGGTTAGAACGGAAGAAAACCAAGAAAAACGGGGTTAGAGCCGAAGAAAACCAAGAAAAACGGGGTTAGAGCCGAAGAAAACCAAGAAAAACAGGGTTAGAGCCGAAGAAAACCAAGAAAAACAGGGTTAGAGCCAGAAAAAAACAAGAAAACCACAGTTAGAGCCGAAATAAAACAAGAAAACCAGGGTTAGATCAGAAAAAAACCAAGAAAAACAGGATTAGAAAGGAAGAAAAACAAGAAAAGCCGGGTTAGAACGGAAGAAAACCAAGAAAAGCAGGGTTAGAGCGGAAGAAAACCCAGAAAAGCCGGGTTAGAACGGAAGTAAACCAAGAAAAACGGGGTTAGAACCGAAGAAAACCAAGAAAAACAGGGTTAGAGCGGAAGGAAACCAAGACAAACAGGGTTAGAACGGAAGAAAACCAGGAAAAGCCGGGTTAGAACGGAAGAAAACCAAGACAAACAGGGTTAGAGCGGAAGAAAACCAAGAAAAGCAGGCTTAAAGCATAAAAAAACCAAGAACAGCAGGGTTAGTGCCGAAGAAAACCAAGAAAAGCAGGGTTAGAACGGAAGAAAACCAAGAAAAGCAGGGTTAGAACGGAAGAAAACCAAGAAAAGCAGGGTTAGAGCAGAAGAAAACCAAGAAAAGACGGGTTAGAACGGAAGAAAACCAAGAAAAACTGGGTTAGACCGGACGAAAACCAAGAAAAACAGGGTTAGAAAGGGAGAAAACCAAGAAAAGCCGGGTTAGAACGGAAGAAAACCAAGAAAAACAGGGTTACACCGGAAGAAAACCAAGAAAAGCAGGGTTAGAGCGGAAGAAAACCAAGAAAAACGGGGTTAGAGCCAGAAAAAAACAAGAAAACCACAGTTAGAGCCGAAATAAAACAAGAAAACCAGGGTTAGATCGGAAAAAAACCAAGAAAAACAGGATTAGAAAGGAAGAAAACCAAGAAAAGCCGAGTTAGAACGGAAGAAAACCAAGAAAAAATGGGTTAGAGCCGAAAAAAATCAAGAAAAGCAGGTTTAGAGACGAAAAAAACCAAGAAAAACAGGGTTAGAGCGGAAGAAAACCAATAAAAGCAGGGTTAGAGCGGAAGAAAACCAACAAAAACAGGCTTAGAGCCGAAAAAAAACAAGAAAAACAGGGTTAGAGCCGAAAAAAACCAAGAAAAACAAGGTTAGAGTCGAAAAGAACTAAGAAAAGCCGGGTTAGAACGGAAGAAAACCAAGAAAAACAAGGTTAGAGCGGAAGAAAATCAAGAAAAGCCGGGTTAGAACGGAAGAAAACCAAGAAAAACAGGGTTAGAGCAGAAGAAAACCAAGAAAAGCCGGGCTAGAATGGAAGAAAACCAAGAAAAACAGGGTTAGAGCCGAAAAAAAACAAGAAAAGCCGAGTTAGAACGGAAGAAAACCAAGAAAAACAGGGTTAGAGCCAAAAAAATACAAGAAAAGCCGGGTTAGAACGGAAGTAAACCAAGAAAAACGGGGTTAGAACCGAAGAAAACCAAGAAAAACAGGGTTAGGACTATAGGAAAGCAAGAAAAGCCGGGTTAGAGCGGAAGAAAACCAAGAAAAGCAGGGTTAGAGCAGAAGAAAACCAAGAAAAGACGGGTTAGAACGGAAGAAAACCAAGAAAAACTGGGTTAGACCGGACGAAAACCAAGAAAAACAGGGTTAGAAAGGGAGAAAACCAAGAAAAGCCGGGTTAGAACGGAAGAAAACCAAGAAAAACAGGGTTACACCGGAAGAAAACCAAGAAAAGCAGGGTTAGAGCGGAAGAAAACCAAGAAAAATGGGGTTAGAGCCAGAAAAAAACAAGAAAACCACAGTTAGAGCCGAAATAAAACAAGAAAACCAGGGTTAGATCGGAAAAAAACCAAGAAAAACAGGATTAGAAAGGAAGAAAACCAAGAAAAGCCGAGTTAGAACGGAAGAAAACCAAGAAAAGCAGGGTTAGAGCGGAAGAAAACCCAGAAAAGCTGGGTTAGAACGGAAGAAAAGCAAGAAAAACAGGGTTAGAGCCGAAAAAAACCAAGAAAAACAGGGTTAGAGCGGAAGAAAACCAAGAAAA
>NW_028188991.1:125000-130000 GCF_054131305.1 Coturnix japonica
AGGGCTAGATCCGGAGAAAACCAAGGAAAGCAGGGTTAGAGCGGAAGAAAACCAAGAAAAACAGGGTTAGAGCCGAAAAAAAACAAGAAAAACAGGGTTAGAGCCGAAAAAAAACAAGAAAAACAGGGTTAGATCAGAAGAAAACCAAGAAAAGCAGGGTTAGAGAGGTAGAAAACCAAGAAAAACAGGGTTAGAACAGAAGAAAACCAAGAAAAACAGGGTTAGAGCCGAAAAAAACCAAGAAAAACAGGGTTAGAGCCGGAAAACACCAAGAAAAACAGGGTTAGAGCCGAAAAAAACCAAGAAAAGCTGGGTTAGAACGGAAGAAAACCAAGAAAAACAGGGTTAGAGCGGAAGAAAACCAAGAAAAGCAGGGTTAGAACGGAAGAAAACCAAGAAAAACAGGGTTAGAGCCGAAAAAAACAAAGAAAAACAGGGTTAGAGCGGAAGAAAACCAAGAAAAACAGGGTTAGGACTATAGAAAAGCAAGAAAAGCCGGGTTAGAGCGGAAGAAAACCAAGAAAAACAGGGTTAGAGCAGAAGAAAACCAAGAAAAGACGGGTTAGACCGGAAGAAAACCAAGAAAAACTGGGTTAGACCGGAAGAAAACCAAGAAAAACAGGATTAGAAAGGGAGAAAACCAAGAAAAACAGGGTTACACCGGAAGAAAACCAAGAAAAACAGGGTTACACCGGAAGAAAACCAAGAAAAGCAGGGTTAGAGCGGAAGAAAACCAAGAAAAGCCGGGTTAGAACGGAAGAAAACCAAGAAAAACGGGGTTAGAGCCGAAGAAAACCAAGAAAAACGGGGTTAGAGCCGAAGAAAACCAAGAAAAACAGGGTTAGAGCCGAAGAAAACCAAGAAAAACGGGGTTAGAGCCGAAGAAAACCAAGAAAAGCAGGGTTAGAGCAGAAGAAAACCAAGAAAAGACGGGTTAGAACGGAAGAAAACCAAGAAAAACTGGGTTAGACCGGACGAAAACCAAGAAAAACAGGGTTAGAAAGGGAGAAAACCAAGAAAAGCTGGGTTAGAACGGAAGAAAACCAAGAAAAACAGGGTTACACCGGAAGAAAACCAAGAAAAGCAGGGTTAGAGCGGAAGAAAACCAAGAAAAACGGGGTTAGAGCCAGAAAAAAACAAGAAAACCACAGTTAGAGCCGAAATAAAACAAGAAAACCAGGGTTAGATCGGAAAAAAACCAAGAAAAACAGGATTAGAAAGGAAGAAAACCAAGAAAAGCCGAGTTAGAACGGAAGAAAACCAAGAAAAGCAGGGTTAGAGCGGAAGAAAACCCAGAAAAGCTGGGTTAGAACGGAAGAAAAGCAAGAAAAACAGGGTTAGAGCCGAAAAAAACCAAGAAAAACAGGGTTAGAGCGGAAGAAAACCAAGAAAAACAGGGCTAGATCCGGAGAAAACCAAGGAAAGCAGGGTTAGAGCGGAAGAAAACCAAGAAAAGCAGGGTTAGAGCCGAAAAAAACCAAGAAAAGCCGGATTGGAACAGAAGAAAACCAAGAAAAACATGGTTAGAGCCGAAAAAAACCAAGAAAAACAGGGTTAGAGCGGAAGAAAACCAAGAAAAACAGGGCTAGATCCGGAGAAAACCAAGGAAAGCAGGGTTAGAGCGGAAGAAAACCAAGAAAAACAGGGTTAGAGCCGAAAAAAAAACAAGAAAAACAGGGTTAGAGCCGAAAAAAACCAAGAAAAACAGGGTTAGATCAGAAGAAAACCAAGAAAAGTAGGGTTAGAGAGGAAGAAAACCAAGAAAAACAGGGTTAGAACAGAAGAAAACCAAGAAAAACAGGGTTAGAGCCGAAAAAAACCAAGAAAAACAGGGTTAGAGCCGGAAAACACCAAGAAAAACAGGGTTAGAGCCGAAAAAAACCAAGAAAAGCTGGGTTAGAACGGAAGAAAACCAAGAAAAACAGGGTTAGACCGGAAGAAAACCAAGAAAAGCAGGGTTAGAACGGAAGAAAACCAAGAAAAACAGGGTTAGGACTATAGAAAAGCAAGAAAAGCCGGGTTAGAGCGGAAGAAAACCAAGAAAAACAGGGTTAGAGCAGAAGAAAACCAAGAAAAGACGGGTTAGAACGGAAGAAAACCAAGAAAAACTGGGTTAGACCGGAAGAAAACCAAGAAAAACAGGATTAGAAAGGGAGAAAACCAAGAAAAACAGGGTTACACCGGAAGAAAACCAAGAAAAACAGGGTTACACCGGAAGAAAACCAAGAAAAGCAGGGTTAGAGCGGAAGAAAACCAAGAAAAGCCGGGTTAGAACGGAAGAAAACCAAGAAAAACGGGGTTAGAGCCGAAGAAAACCAAGAAAAACGGGGTTAGAGCCGAAGAAAACCAAGAAAAACAGGGTTAGAGCCGAAGAAAACCAAGAAAAACAGGGTTAGAGCCAGAAAAAAACAAGAAAACCACAGTTAGAGCCGAAATAAAACAAGAAAACCAGGGTTAGATCAGAAAAAAACCAAGAAAAACAGGATTAGAAAGGAAGAAAAACAAGAAAAGCCGGGTTAGAACGGAAGAAAACCAAGAAAAGCAGGGTTAGAGCGGAAGAAAACCCAGAAAAGCCGGGTTAGAACGGAAGTAAACCAAGAAAAACGGGGTTAGAACCGAAGAAAACCAAGAAAAACAGGGTTAGAGCGGAAGGAAACCAAGACAAACAGGGTTAGAACGGAAGAAAACCAGGAAAAGCCGGGTTAGAACGGAAGAAAACCAAGACAAACAGGGTTAGAGCGGAAGAAAACCAAGAAAAGCAGGCTTAAAGCATAAAAAAACCAAGAACAGCAGGGTTAGTGCCGAAGAAAACCAAGAAAAGCAGGGTTAGAACGGAAGAAAACCAAGAAAAGCAGGGTTAGAACGGAAGAAAACCAAGAAAAGCAGGGTTAGAGCAGAAGAAAACCAAGAAAAGACGGGTTAGAACGGAAGAAAACCAAGAAAAACTGGGTTAGACCGGACGAAAACCAAGAAAAACAGGGTTAGAAAGGGAGAAAACCAAGAAAAGCCGGGTTAGAACGGAAGAAAACCAAGAAAAACAGGGTTACACCGGAAGAAAACCAAGAAAAGCAGGGTTAGAGCGGAAGAAAACCAAGAAAAACGGGGTTAGAGCCAGAAAAAAACAAGAAAACCACAGTTAGAGCCGAAATAAAACAAGAAAACCAGGGTTAGATCGGAAAAAAACCAAGAAAAACAGGATTAGAAAGGAAGAAAACCAAGAAAAGCCGAGTTAGAACGGAAGAAAACCAAGAAAAAATGGGTTAGAGCCGAAAAAAATCAAGAAAAGCAGGTTTAGAGACGAAAAAAACCAAGAAAAACAGGGTTAGAGCGGAAGAAAACCAATAAAAGCAGGGTTAGAGCGGAAGAAAACCAACAAAAACAGGCTTAGAGCCGAAAAAAAACAAGAAAAACAGGGTTAGAGCCGAAAAAAACCAAGAAAAACAAGGTTAGAGTCGAAAAGAACTAAGAAAAGCCGGGTTAGAACGGAAGAAAACCAAGAAAAACAAGGTTAGAGCGGAAGAAAATCAAGAAAAGCCGGGTTAGAACGGAAGAAAACCAAGAAAAACAGGGTTAGAGCAGAAGAAAACCAAGAAAAGCCGGGCTAGAATGGAAGAAAACCAAGAAAAACAGGGTTAGAGCCGAAAAAAAACAAGAAAAGCCGAGTTAGAACGGAAGAAAACCAAGAAAAACAGGGTTAGAGCCAAAAAAATACAAGAAAAGCCGGGTTAGAACGGAAGTAAACCAAGAAAAACGGGGTTAGAACCGAAGAAAACCAAGAAAAACAGGGTTAGGACTATAGGAAAGCAAGAAAAGCCGGGTTAGAGCGGAAGAAAACCAAGAAAAGCAGGGTTAGAGCAGAAGAAAACCAAGAAAAGACGGGTTAGAACGGAAGAAAACCAAGAAAAACTGGGTTAGACCGGACGAAAACCAAGAAAAACAGGGTTAGAAAGGGAGAAAACCAAGAAAAGCCGGGTTAGAACGGAAGAAAACCAAGAAAAACAGGGTTACACCGGAAGAAAACCAAGAAAAGCAGGGTTAGAGCGGAAGAAAACCAAGAAAAATGGGGTTAGAGCCAGAAAAAAACAAGAAAACCACAGTTAGAGCCGAAATAAAACAAGAAAACCAGGGTTAGATCGGAAAAAAACCAAGAAAAACAGGATTAGAAAGGAAGAAAACCAAGAAAAGCCGAGTTAGAACGGAAGAAAACCAAGAAAAGCAGGGTTAGAGCGGAAGAAAACCCAGAAAAGCTGGGTTAGAACGGAAGAAAAGCAAGAAAAACAGGGTTAGAGCCGAAAAAAACCAAGAAAAACAGGGTTAGAGCGGAAGAAAACCAAGAAAAACAGGGCTAGATCCGGAGAAAACCAAGGAAAGCAGGGTTAGAGCGGAAGAAAACCAAGAAAAGCAGGGTTAGAGCCGAAAAAAACCAAGAAAAGCCGGATTGGAACAGAAGAAAACCAAGAAAAACATGGTTAGAGCCGAAAAAAACCAAGAAAAACAGGGTTAGAGCGGAAGAAAACCAAGAAAAACAGGGCTAGATCCGGAGAAAACCAAGGAAAGCAGGGTTAGAGCGGAAGAAAACCAAGAAAAACAGGGTTAGAGCCGAAAAAAAAACAAGAAAAACAGGGTTAGAGCCGAAAAAAACCAAGAAAAACAGGGTTAGATCAGAAGAAAACCAAGAAAAGTAGGGTTAGAGAGGAAGAAAACCAAGAAAAACAGGGTTAGAACAGAAGAAAACCAAGAAAAACAGGGTTAGAGCCGAAAAAAACCAAGAAAAACAGGGTTAGAGCCGGAAAACACCAAGAAAAACAGGGTTAGAGCCGAAAAAAACCAAGAAAAGCTGGGTTAGAACGGAAGAAAACCAAGAAAAACAGGGTTAGACCGGAAGAAAACCAAGAAAAGCAGGGTTAGAACGGAAGAAAACCAAGAAAAACAGGGTTAGAGCCGAAAAAAACAAAGAAAAACAGGGTTAGAGCGGAAGAAAACCAAGAAAAACAGGGTTA